>NC_079535.1:12887095-12922095 GCF_003711565.1 Takifugu flavidus
ATGTGGTTTAATTTTCCTGCGTTCTTACCGGTCTTTGAATGTGTCAGACCCTTCCTGGTCTGTGGAGTCAGCTCTCCGTCATCCTCCTCTTTCTTGATGAAAAATCCTCCGGCGTTCTTCAGAGGGGAGGTGAGAGAGGAGCTCCAGCTGGGACCTGAGCGGGAATCGAGGAGGATTAAAAGAGAAACTTTGGTGTGTTTTAAACCTGGAACCTGAAGCGGTTGGAGAGTCAGAACAGGAAAGACAGGACTTTAAAAGCTAAGGTGGCTCAGGAGCAGAGGTTTTAAAGTTCCAGATTTTGCCGCCTCTGCACAAACGGCCGAGGGGCCAAACAGAACCGCCGTCTCCCAGACTGAGAATGAGAAGAAGCTTAAGACGTTTTGTGTGGGAGAGAACTTTTATCATCCACTCAGCCCACAAGAATGTTTGATCGAATCAATAACGGGCGCACGCTGGACCGCCGACCTTTGGAACCGTTACATGAAGGTTGACCTCTATCACACATGCGGGTCGAACCCTCGATATCAACGAATGCCCCCCCCCCCCACACACACACACGGCGATTCTCACTGGGTGAAGGCGGCGGCGGCGGCCCGCTCTCGTCTCCTTTAGGCGTGACCTTCGACCCTTTGCTCGTGGGCGACAGCGGGTTCTTCTCCGCCACCCGGCGAAAGCTGCTCCGCATCGATGCCCGAAGCCCGCCGAGCATCTCCTTCACGACGGCGTTGCTCCCGGGGGACGACCTGTCCGGCTCTTCGCTCGCCTCCATCATCTGCGGGAAAATGAAGGTGAGGAGACGGCGAGGAGACGGCGAGGAGATGGCGAGGAGGCGGCGAGGAGGCGGCGAGGAGACGTCTGCGTGCGCTGGGCTCAGCGGGACGGTCTGTGTGAAACAGCGGGAGGAGTGTTTCTGGTGAGCCGTGTTTACTGGCAACAGCTCGCCGTCCTGTTGGGGAAACAGCGGCCCCACCGACCTTCACACACTCTCCGCTCTGAGCTCCAGCCCTTTCGGGGGTCTGTTCTCGTGCACCGCCGACGGTTCCGGACCTTCCTGACCCCAACAGAAATGATTCGCACGTCAGAACAGACGTCTGACCAGCAGGAGTCGAAGCAAACGTGTGTCCCGCCAGGCTGCTGACATCAGGAACACAGAATGTGTGTTTTCTGTGTGTCTGGATCAGTGTGTTGCAGGTTTCAGTCCAGAATCATCCTGGATTAAAATGGTTTAAAAAGAACTGCACACAACTTCTAACCGACTTCAGCAGCAGCCTAAACTGTAATTTGCAGGTTGTTTCATACAAATATGCAAAAGCTGCAGTTAAAGTTTTACTTTATGGCGACAGGCAGAGAGAAGACGTGGCTGCTTACCTGTTCAGGTGGATCCACCTTTGATACTTTTACTTTCTCTTCCTGAAAGTCAAACAGCCGGTTAGGATTGATCAGGAGGCTCCGCCACAGTAACCTTGGCTCTGAAATCTTCGACCTCTGGACGCGCGCAAGGACGAGACAAAGCTCAGCGTGGACGTGTGAAAAGTCCCGTTAATGATTAGAAACACGAAGGCGCGTCACGCACACATTTACTCAGCAACAACTCGTCATGATCGCCCCACTGAGGCTGGACGCCTCCTCCTGCTCTGCAAACACTCGCAGGTGATTCCTTCCCTACCTGGAATGTGGCGCCAAAGCTCATAGCGGTGGTTCTCCTCAAGGTCACACCTGAAACTTCATACCGGAACAATTTAGCGCCGTTGAAAGAAGTTTAAAAAAAATTGATTAAAAAAAAATAATCCTTTCCTGTAGGTCAAACTTGAAAACTCTAGGTCACAGGACATGGGAATTTTCGGAATTTGTTCAGTTAGAACCGATTTAGTTACTGGTTTAACTGCCCATGCAAGTTGGGCCACCTGGTTCGGGGAAACCAGGTGGCCCAGGTTTACTATGACACTATTTCCGAGAATAGTGTCATATGATGCCAATTTGATATTAAACAACCAGGATTTAGGGGGTGAAATGAATGAATCGGGACTCACAACACGACAAAAATAATTAAACAGTCCGACCAAAAAAGGGGAAATTCCAAACTGTAGTTTCACTCGCGTCCGCTAGGTGGCAGTATTTACCATACGTGATGAGGACCGTGAGTGTGTAACATACACAGAAATTATGCAAATATAAACGCAACACGGACCTGACAGCACGATCACTGCACCGTTGAGTGTCAGGGGGGATCCAAGAGGACCAGAAAACCAGTCAGCATCTGGTGTGACCACCATTTGCTTCACGCAGTGCAGCAACATCTCCTCGTAGAGTTGATCAGGTTGTGGTGGCCTGTCAAATCTTGGTCCACTCCTGTTCAGAGTTGCTGGATATGAGCAGGAACAGGAACACTGGGTGGTCATTCGTCGCAGATGATTGAACAATGTTTGAGACAACGTGCTTTGCCTTTATTATTTTTGCTCAGTGTACCTGTGGTTGACATCCAGCGGGGTCAAAAGTGTGAAAATTAAACATAAAAACTGATATGCAATATCTTAAACTTATCTTTGGTCATCTCTTAAATAAATAATCGATACACACTCTTTAAACTTGAATCAAATTTAGACCAAATTTAGAGCTATGACAAGGTTTAACCCCATAATTGTGCACAATTATCCTGTGAGCAGCATGAAGTGCTGATACAGTCGAGCCACAGGGTTGAGCTGACGAGCTGAGCAGTTCCTGGAGCAGCTTTGTCTTTTATCGGCGTTCTCAGACGCCAGCTCGCTGCTCTCCCGTGACAGAAAGGTCAACCAGGTTGGTGGATGGCCTCATTACGCTCTCAAGGCCCAGATTAACCCCACAGCAGCGGCTTCACCAGTCAGTGGCTGCTGTACGTCAGATTAACGCGTGTGTGTGTGTGTGTGTGTGTGTTAACGTTAGCGTTAGCACCGGGCTGTTTTAGGCTCCCACCCACAGGAACCAGTTTCTACCTGCGCTCCCCTGAGAACCGTTCCCAGTAATCCCATTACTGCTGCATTCACACCTGCAGCATTAGCGCCGAGGTGTCGCCAGGATTTTAAAGCGTTCCATCCAGTGACGCCACCAATGGGAGCAGCTGCTGTCGTCGTTTCAAGCTCAGTATTTAAGTTTTTATTTTCCTAAATTCACCTGCTTGGATCTCCTCCGGTCCCGGTGGGTGTGGATCTCGGCATGAAATCCCCCCGTCGGACCTCGTCCACCAGGTTAGCCTCAGTAGTCGGAGCTTAATTAGAGGTTTGACTTCAGCCGCTTGTGTTTTCAAATCCCCCGTTTGTGGCTATTTATTTATCTTTTCCAGATTTGGTGAGAAAGGAGCTGCGGTGAGAAAATCAGGAAGCTCTCAAAACACCAAGTTCCTGTTTTGGCTGCAAATAGGGAAGTAGATCACTGACACGCCGATGGCTTTAAATCTCTGCACCTAAAAGAACTTTTGATCTAACCACTCCATTAAACATTTTTTCGCGCACTCCTAAAGAAACAGGAAGTACGACATCATTCCAGCCCATAAAATGACCTGAAACGCTCTGATTGGAGCCGTTTCCCTCCTCCCGTCTCACTGATGTCAGCATGACTGACAGACTCTTTTCCCCGTTCTCAGGATGTCTTTATTTAAATCCGTGGTCGGTGTATCCTGACGATACCCCACCAGTAGAGTTTATACGTTCGCCCCCCCCCAGAACACTGACAAACATACATCCTCCCCGTCGGCTCGCCTCCAGCTGAATCGTCCTGTTGATCCTGTCAGTCTGTCAGCCTCCTGCAGAGCTTGTTTTGAGCAGCAGCAGCTCCAGGTTAGGCGTCAAAGTCGAGCTTAAAATATGTTTAAAAGGTTTTATTCTTCAGGTGGAGTCGGTGCAGCATGTGGTTGCAGTGACCTTTGACCTGCAAATATAGTAAATAATTGAAGAAAAGGGATCAGTGGCGTTAGCTGGTTTAGCCTCAGCTGCGCCATTAAACTGCACCTCTGGAGACTGGCTTGACCTCTTGACCCCTTATTAGGAAGATAAATACGTTATAAAGGGTGTTTTTTTTTCTGGATGCTGAGTCTGATGGTCAGACTGGGACGTTGGACATGAAAACCTTTTTTCCAAATAAAAGAGAGGAATAAAATATTCAGACAGCACAAAGGAAAAGTCCCGAAAGATTCTTTCGCTTTTGTTTTCGTGACTCCTTCGGTTTCTTAGCTCGGAGAATAATAACAGGAGTTAAGATGGGGGTTGTTTGCTTTACTGTTCACGCTGTAGGAACCTGTTTGGGGATGAAAAATAAACTCACTGGCAGGACGAGCTCAGAGGAGGAGGAAAACAAGCCCAGGCAACGGCTGGAATTCACAGCCTGAAAACTTGATTTCTCATCACGCAGAAGGTTTCAGGTAAAATCAGGCTCCACATCTCACAGCACCACCTCCAACCTTCCTCCGTCCACTCCACACACCGGCGAGTGTGTGTGAACGGGCGTGTGTGTGTGGCTGAGTTCCTCTGTAGGTTCCGGCCCCGCCTGCCCTCCATTTATTCAATCAAAGTGGCGTTTTGACATCACAGCGCTGCGTTCAAAGACCTGCGTCCTGCTCAGGTTTCAACCGCCTCGCTGCCGCATGGCGCACACATCAAACACACCTCCACTCTCAGATGTATTTTTATCCCTTCAATCCACCTTAGACACACACACACACACACACACACACACACACCACACACACACACACACACACACACACACACACCTGTGGTGAATAGATGCTTTTAGAGGGGTTTTGCATGACCATTCCTTTATTCTCCCTGATGAAGGTTAATAAAGAGAAATGCAAATGAACGAGGGAGCCGGCAGACGGATAGAGGGAAACGGAGGAGGGGGAGGTGCAAAAATACCCACTCCCAAAATAACCCTCACCCCTGTGGCTTGATCGCCCCACTCCTGAGGACCGGGTGTCCCAGCTGTGAGCCGAGCTGTCTCTTAAGAAACACAAACACACACACACACACACACGACCGTCACCATTTAACCTCTAACCTAAACCAGATTGACCCTGAAGCTTTAAAATTGTGAGAAGCAGACAAAATGTCGTCTCTCTGCAGGTGAAATGGGAATTCTTGTCGTCACTATGCAGCACAGACAAGTACACAAGCACAAATCAACACCTACACGCGTCCACCAGACACACCTCTCCTGTTTAGCTTATTGTACTGATGGATTTGTGAAATCAACATGGGAGCAACAGCAAACACACTAAAAATCTGCCTTTTTGTGATTGTGAGTTCACTGATGAAGACCTTCACCAGCTGCAGACCCCCGTCACATCCCTCCATCCTGCTCGGTTCCATCCCGACACCACATGGGGCTATTTCAGTTCCTGCTGTCGGTCTCTTCGCCTGTTGATGCAAATCCATGTGCAACAGCTCACAACAAACGTCAGCATTTGCTTGCTTGTCAGACAAAAATAATCCTCACTAATGTTTAAATATATCTGCAGCAGCAAACCTGTAGGATGGAAATACTTGTGTTTGTGGAGACTCTGATTTCTGGCAGCTGCTGCTGGTTCATCTGTTCTATTTTATCCACCAGGTGGTGCCAAATCTTGCGGAACGGAGCTATTAACAGCCTTCTTAATTAAAGGAGGGTCAGAAGAACCAAGTGCTTAACATCAGGAAGACTTTGACACATGGGAAAAGGGTAATCCTTCCATTACAGACACAACTTTGGCAGGTCGAAAGTATCTGCATTTACTTCATGAAAGTGGCTCCAGCTCAGAGGCGGCACAGGTGCAGACGTCGGAGGTCTGTGTTTTTCAGAGCTGCACCTGCATTAAAGATAAATAAAAAAACTCAGCTGCCCCTGGAGCTGCCACTGGAGCTGCCCCTGGAGCTGCCCCTGGAGCTGCCACTGTAACTGCCCCTGGAGCTGCCCCTGGAGCTGCCACTGTAACTGCCCTGGAGCTGCCACTGGAGCTGCCTCAGGTGCTGCCCCTGGAGCTGCCCCTGGAGCTGCTGGAGGTCCTGTGAGCTGACGTACAGAGGCCATACAGACCACGTTGATGGGTCATCCCAGATTCACGGATGTGTTGATGTGCAGGAGTCCATGTGAGGGCTCCATTTAAAACATCTCTGAGAGTATCGTCTGATTAATGAGTCACACCTGTGTATCTATTAATCTATTAAATAACAGTGAAACAGTCAAGGTAGAACTATCCAAATGCTCCTCTAACATGCTGAAATGTTTTGACAGGTCAGGAAAACACATATTCGTTGAGGGGTTGATGGATGTTGGGAGGAAAAACCAGATCTGGGTTATTCCTGACACCTGTGGGTAGATAAAAAACCCCTGATGCTCTCTGAGGGTGTGTTTGCGTTTGCACCTGCAGGCTTTAATTTCATGGCAGTCGTTTTGCTCTGAGGAAGAGGAGCAAATTCCTCCCTCTAAAATGTGGATTCAGAGGTGAAAACTGCCCCCTGGTCTTCAGAGCCAGCCTGTGTTACACCTGCGCGCTGTAGAAAACAGAAGCAAAGGTTGACTAACGTGTTTAAAACGTCACCGCGTCCGAATGAGGCAGAACGTCATCGACAGCAGAGGAGAAACATCATGAAGAGGGAGGAGAAACACCAGCCACTGGTGTGGCGGACCAGAGGTGAACGGTGCTGGACAGAGGCAGCACACATCTTAGATGAAAGCAGGTTAGAGTTGAGCCCGTTTGGGACCCGGAGAGGACCGTCCAGGGCGGCTGGGTCTCGTCTCCTGCAGATTTCAGGAGATTAAACTCCTGCGACTCGGCACTTGGACTTTAAATAATATATGCAGCATCATCAGGCCCGTGTCAGACGGCCCAGATGATGATGAATGACCTCCGCTCAGGCTGAGCTGCAGCCGGGCTGCGTCTGACCTGGAGGATCGGAGCAGACCTGACAGGAAGGTCCATTTCACCCGCAGGCTCGGCACCGTGCTCCCACCTCCGCACGCGTACACACATTTGCTATAACTCACAAATGGGGGGTTTTTCATGCTGTGGTCCGTCCCTGCTGGTGTAACTGGGACACCCTCCTCCATGTCTTGTTTGTGTTCTCGCTACGACTCCCAAAAGAGAAAATAATAGCGTGCTGTGAGATTTCCACCCTCTCTGTTGTCTGCGTTCCGTTGGCAGGAAATTACTGGTTGCTGCTGCTGCGTTATGAGACGGAGACGAGGAACCGGTCCACGGCAGACTGACGGGCACGTTCTGTCTCTGCAAACGTGAGCATGCAGCAACATCTGGAGTGTTAAGATTTCTCCTCACCGGTTGCGTAAATGGTGACCTCATCTCGTGGTGCTGCACTAAAAAGTGGGAAAATGCTCCTTTCAGCATGAAAGGTAGCATTAGCTCGCTTGCTTCGCTAGGCTAATCACAATAGTGAGAGCATCATTACATTCTATTATTATATATAACCGCCAGGGTTGTTTACCTCATCACGCCATCAACGCCAGAGTGGGCGGAGCCCCGCCCCACCACGGCGCTCCCTCACATCTAAAATTGATTATGGTGACATTTACTATTCATAGAAAAGGTTACTGGAGTAACCGTGCTCTGCGCTGCGTGTTTGAGAGGAACATTATTCCCAAACCGATGAAGAGGCCTCTTCACCCAACAACCAGAGCTGAATGACAAAAAGGCGGCGGGATTATGAATAAAAATCCACTGGTCGTGTGTGCTGATGTGCTCGTGACGCACCCACGCACCTCGTTTACACATGAGAAAGGATGGAGACGCTGAGCTGTTCCATCAGGATCAATAGTTAAAGCTTCTGCTGCACCGTTGGCCAGAAGAACTGGACCTTGTGTTCTGTTCTGTAGCAAATAACCAGGTCTCAGGAGAGGTTTCTCCAGGTAAACTGCAAACATGATAGCTTGGAACGAACAATCTGGGTCTCCATCACCCTTAGAAATGTGCAATAAAAAAATTGAAGTGAATTTTGAAAATCGAAATCTCAGATGTTTGGCTGCAAAACTGTAAGGAAACACTTTTTCTCGATTACACGAGGCAGCACTGGAGGCTGAATATTTGATCAATAACAAAATGAATAGGGGCAATATTCAATATTGTCAAGGCAACCGCTGTAATTACAACCGTCCCAACAGGTTCTGAAGGTCCAGTCTGGGGAGACGAGATTTAACGATAGTTACTGTGCTCGTTGTGCCCAAAACGCCCTTTAACAGAAACATGTACAAAACCCAATTATAGTTTATCGCAATTTCAGAAATAGAACTTTGATTTTGCGATCAGCTGTACAGGAAACCCGGTTTGTTGGACTTCAGTTGGGTTGAGATGAGCTTCGCGCTCGTTAGCGTGCTGCTAACTTCCACAGTTAGGGAATGAAAACTTAAAAAAAATCCCAACAAGTGTTTGTGAAACTTATTTGGAACAACACTTTGACTTTATTTTTGCCTTTTTCGTGCAGATCCTCCACAACAGCCGCAGCTTCCAGTTGGCAGCGGGCTGTTCTCGGCAGCTTCGGTTTCCAGCGTTCTCGGCAGCCGCGGCCGCAGCACGGAGGTGTTTTTTTTTACCCCGTGTGGGCGTCCAGCTCGAAGGCTGAGAGGCCTCAGAGGAGCCAGAGCTCCGGGCTGGCTGCCGTCCATGCAGCGAGGGCTCTTCATACATCTGCGAGTGCTCCAGCAGCTCCGCGCTGCGTTTCATCAGTTCGGCCTTTGTGTCGCTCCGGAATTTTATGTAATGAGGTTAAACATTTCGACCCGTTTGAGAACATTTTACTCCAGCCAAGGTGGACATTAACGCCCTGAATGTGCAGCCAGTGACTTGTCTGATGGCCGGGGTGTAAAAATGGGGCATTTGTCATTTGGAGACGCAGGCAGAGTAAATAATACTGTTGCTCATCAATACTCACCAGTGGAGTGATGGACACTAAAAACACCCACAACAACCACAGAATCTGCTGCTGCAGCCACAGATGAGAGACGCGCTCTCCTCAGGCGTGCTGATCTCGCCAGCGTTAGAGAAATGTTCATTTAAGGCTTTCAGAGATTCCAGGACAACAACAAATAAATGTGCAATATTTTTTTTCTCATTTTGAGAAAATACTCATAATTACTTACAACCATAAAGAAAAATCTGAGGACGGAATAAGATTAAGTCAAGCTGTTCTTAGTCAATCTGTGAAATAAAATCACGAATGAAGCGACAGATTTCTAACCTTTCCAAGCTTCTCGCTCCTACAAACGATGCTCCTCCCTTTAAACCAGGCCAGCAGCCATCGTTTCAGCCAGTTCAACTTGAAATGACTGAGTATTTTTCTGAATTTCTATTTACTCCTGTGACTTGTGACCAGGTCCAGCAGGTCCCATTGATCTGGGCTGGGGGGGACACCTGTACTCTGGCCCATCGTGGACACATTTACAGGGTCCGTTTGAAGGCAGCAGGAGCAGAAGATGAAAGTCCCGGTGAGGCGCTCTTGGGCATCATCAAAAACACAAGGCTGAGCGGCTCTAGTGGCTCTTTATAAAGAACTTTTAAATACCCACTTGGCTGCTGGCTCGTCTCTGCGCCTCCAAAGGCCTTTTTGTTGCGACCAGATTATGGATGCATTGAACATGATGAAACAGGAAAGCAGAAAGAGGAGAGACGGTCGAGCTCAAATAACTGAATTGGCTGAATTTGAAGGGAAGGAAGAACAAGATTAAGGAAATCATTTTTAAAAAGAGGAAGAGTGAAAAGGAAAAAAGGAAATGCTGAAATAAGTATGGAGGAAGTAAAACTGTGACTTCAACACGGACACATGATGTCCTGCTAAAAATGGGACAAAAACCTCTGAATAAAAGAAAATAAAGATTAAATAAGAATTATACTCATTGTGCTCAATGTTTGGGGAGTGGAAGACATTGTGATGCTAAAAGCTTCCACTTTTTCTAAAACATGCATCCGACGGTGTCTCCATGTAAAATCCTCCTTCAGAACAGCTTGTGACATTTAAGAAATAATTGACACTGCGGGACCCCCCCTAACCTCCTCCAAGCCCTTCATTTTCCCAGGAGTGACACTGTTGGCTCCGATGAAGAGCTCATCCAAGGTTCGTCACTGGAAAGGTCAGAGTCACAGAGCAAACGTGGCGTGAAAGAAATAATTTAGAGTTTCCCACCGTCCTCGCTGCTGCTGCTGCTGCTGCCTGGATCAGGATTCCAGGCTGATCTTCCAGCTGAGACAGCAAACCGTCCTTTCACGCTAACTGTTGCTAAGTCTTTCCATCAGCTCGATTCATCTGATGATGTTAACACACCAGAATGTCCATCACAACAAAGAGTCCTTTGTTTTAGGATTATCTTCATATGGAGAGGCGGGGCTACATATGACAGACATGGCTAACGTTATTAGCATGCTAACACGTGGCCATGTTACCCTCCCAAGGTCCCTGCTGGTCCTCTGGTGGTCCTTATGGTCTGGATCTGTGGGGCTTGTTCAGCTTGTTCCACAGAGTTTATCGGGGACAACAATCAGATTATGAGGGTTGTTTATGTTAATAACATCACTGCAGTGGTTCTTTAAAATCGGTGAAGATATCAGGTTTCCAAGGCTATGTGCTCTCATTGGCTGCTGCCAATGCTGAATATTACGTTCTATATTTATATTTCAAGTCATAAAGTAAAGCAATTTGCTCCAGCAGCAGAAAGTTCCTTCCCACCGAACCCGAGAGGATCAATATTTTAATAAGACGTCTATTTTTCATGACGGCTCCTGTTCCTTCATTTTAATAATATAAGCTCATAAATAATCTTTTCTCCTTGAGCAGGGTGGCAATAAACCAAACAATGATTTAAGAGAAAGTTTTATTGTGCAATAATTTAGACTTTTAAAAAATATCAGACCTGTGCAAAGCGTCACATCTAAAATGTACTGGTGATGTCAGCTTGTGTAGTAATAAAACCAAGACTCTTCAAATACCTTTAACATGTTGTTCTAGTATCCCAAGTAAAGGAGACACAACCTCTCGCTACCAGCTAACCTATGAACACACAGCTAACGTGTTTTAAAAGAATCCCGATAACATCAAATATAGCAATGACGACTCTCTAAGCCAAACACTGTTTTTTTCCTTTAACATTGCCACTATTTAGACAAAGTAAAGACAAAGATCACCAAACTGAAGCGTTCATCACTGACCGGGTCCACTTAGTCGTTGATATCTACGTAGTTAATGTAAAAACTGTGTACAGAACACGTTAGCTACCTCAGCAGTCTTCATATGGCACATGAGCTAAATAACAAGACAGTATCCAACATCCAGATCTGGGATCAACTGTGGGAATCTTGAGGGGCTTGGAGCCAGAGCCGTCAACCTTTCTACTTCTCTGGTTCTAAAAGCTTGTTGGAATGTTGGACATTAGGACACGTCTGCTGGCATAAGTGCCGCCACGCACGTGGGCAGCAGGACGACTCTGGCTCCAGGCCCTTGAACCGGAGTTTGGGAATCTGTTTCGGATCTTTGTCCACTGTTATCTTCCAACCATCTTCCTGTCAGTGCAATCGATGCTCTTCCCCCGAGTATTAACACTCACAGTAACCGTGGAAACGCGGCGGGATTCGGGTTCTTCAGTTGTCCTGCATCTCTGCGCCTGAGGCGTCTTTGTCCTCTCCGACGTCCAGCTGCTCCTCCCCTGGAAGAACAAGCCTAAAATAACCAACCTTTGAAATGAGACAGGGTCCTGGCTCAAACGTGCACGGTGGCCCTCACCCGCAGCTCCGGCCTCGGCTGTCTGTCTTCCCATCTGGCCGTCCGGAGAACCCGGCTCGTCTGGTGGCCAGCGTAGCTCGCCGCTCTCCACCTCGGTCCCGTCCGTTGGTTCGACCACGATGGACGGGAGCCTCTTGGTTAGCTTTGGGAACCTTTCATGGGTATCTGGGAAGATCTTTTGAAGGCTTATGTAAGGAAAAGGGAAGGAGCACCATCACCCTCGGTAAATGTCAGTGAACAACCAGGATGAGGAAGCGATGTGCTTGTGATGGATGAGCTGCTGAGTTTCTATGGATGACTTCCCTGATTTGTTACTTTGATGAGAAACTTCAAATGGGTTGGAGGTCCTTTACTGGAAGGTAGTCATATTTGGATAAATTTGGGCCGATGGAAGCGATAAAAGAATCCATCAGACTTCATTTGCTTTTGTTTTTCGTTCCCTGTTGGGTCGTCACGTTAACGCAGCTGGTTAAAACACGCATCAGTGTCCCACAACAGGACGGGGTCCAGCTGATGGGTTAGTCACCATGGTTTACTCTTACTCACCACCGTGACTCACCACCGTTTGGACCTCCAGACATGAGTTCACACACCCACACACACCTGGAAGGATACCGCACCTTCATCTGCTGCTCCACCGCCGCCAAAGTCCTCTGCACCTGGCTCCAGAGAGTTGAGTACCTCAGTCATTCTGGACGGAAGAACATGCTGATGAGGACTCATCTGTGTTCATAGATCACTGATTACCACCTCCAAAGTATTTGTAATTAGGAGGTAATCACGAGCGAGAAAGAGCAGCAGAAAGACTGCGTGAAACAAACTAATGACGGTAACAACAAGGAGGGAAATCAAGTGCAGATCTGCTGCCTCCTCTTTCTCTGGCTGGATGAGACCTTAAACAGTAATTACATTGTTTTCTGCAAAGGCTAAACAGCCATTAAAGATACATATGGATGGAAAATGGAGGTTAGCCATCGCTAAAATAGGGCTGCGCTTTCAGGAGAACACGTCCTCGCTTGTGAAAATGGAGTTGTCCTCATCCGACGACCTTTTCTGGAACCAGACAGCAGGGGGCCGCCCTTATCGAGGCCGCGTGTCATCTGTATTTATGTTACAGAAAACTACTGTAAAGCTGCGGCTCCATCGGGACAAGCGGCCGTGATTCGTTCAGCCAATAATAATCCTAAAAATTATATTCCGGCGTTCACAAAAGGGAGGAACCCTCCACCGTGCTGGGCCGCTCCATCAGTCTCCGTTTCCCACTAGTGACAGACAGTCTTTGCACGTCACAAGTTATCGGAAACATCACTTTGCCTACAATCACACCAGCAGTTGCTGTTGCCATGGGGACGGGCGATTGAAAAGATATGCCTCTGATTGTCTGAGTGGTGCGCTTTGCCTGAGCGCACGAGGCCCGCCGCTCATTCACGTAGCAATTAGCAGCATCGGGCTGGGTGGCGTTGCCTTGGGACGTGTGTGGGGAACCTTGGGTCCTGCGTGGTTGAGAGCTGCTCGGACAACAGCCCCCCCTCCTCATCACAGGCTGCTATTGTTCATCTGGAGAGAGGCTGCACGCGCCAGCTTTTTTTTTGAGGTGGCAGCCTGTGAGCGCACGATTCCAGCCTGCTCTTGTTTCATTCTGTGAGCAAGAATTTGAATTTCCATGTTGCCCGTGTTACCAGCTGAACAGTAATCTCTCATGTGAGGCGCAGAAGGTTCCCCGCCTGTCAGTGTCGACCCGTTTACTCTGCAGGAAGCTCGACGCTTCACCTCTCACAGGAAATGAAATATTAAGACGCCTTGGATTCTTTGTGATGGAAGATGAAGGAGGTGGATCAGATTTGAGCAGCCTGAGGAGATT
Source organism: Takifugu flavidus (assembly GCF_003711565.1). Classification (NCBI taxonomy): domain Eukaryota; kingdom Metazoa; phylum Chordata; class Actinopteri; order Tetraodontiformes; family Tetraodontidae; genus Takifugu; species Takifugu flavidus. Next base: position 12,900,683 of record NC_079535.1, read on the forward strand.
CTTGGCAAAAAAAACTACAACAGTTTTATCCTGGCGTTACGATTGTGTAACTTGATGAGGGCCTGAGGAGCCAGAATCCTCCATCCCGATGAGAGAATCACCGGGTAATTACCAACAGAAACTACTTCAAGTTTTACCAGATTTATTCGCTAGTTGCTACATTATGAGCATCATGATTAGTTTGAAAACACTGATTGTATTTCTAAAGTGAAGCGTGAGGAAGGTGGAGGCTCTCTTTCCCCCTCTGGTGGCCGACTGCAGTACGAGGATAAGCCCCTCCCACTCAATATTTGCTGTTGGAGTGCTGGTAACCTACATGTGAGACTAGTTTAAAGGTGCTCTAGATGAGGCTGCAGCCTGCAACCAGCAGCAGGTGGGAACGTTAAGTTCAGCCGCTCAGCAGGACACAATGAGACGGTTCCGTTACCTTCAGTTTTAGCTCTATTCTAGACGTCGACACTAGACTCTAGTGAACCATCAGTAATGATATAAAACACCTTGGGGGTGATTTTGAAATCCTGTCTGACTATGAAACGTAGAGAAGTACCAGCGTCTAAAAATGCCCTAAATTTAAAAAAGTGGACATTAAAGCTGAAACAGCTATTTTTCCCAAACCAGCCGATGACACAATTATCACCAGTTGTTCTGTGCTGATTGGCTGTCGCTGGTTATGTAGTTAAAAATAACTTTTATAGAATTACAACTTGAATGATTAAAGCTCGGAAAAGGAGACGCTGCTGGAGCGTGAGGTGGAATGTTGCACCTGACGCCTCTTTTAACAGGAAAATCGGAACTCTGGGAGCACAAACCCACAGCTCAGCCTGTCACCACGGCCTCAGCATCCATCCTTCCCGGTCAAGCCTGTCAGATTAATATTCCTCCTCAGCTTTGCCCATTATGAGACTCATCACTGTGAGGACGGTCCAATCAAAGGAGCAGCCGTCTCCAGGCCAGTTCTCAGTCAGCTCAAATCTACTGTTTCATTATTTTGTGCATAATAAGGAATGCTTCTGGAATTTCGCCCTTCTCACCCATTAGCTTCCCATCTGCACTTCAAACACTTTTCCTTCCCCATTTCTGTGACTAAATTAGACTCAGCAGCAACAGCAGCTCTTCAAATTCGGGTTCCACAGTTAAATCCAGTAAGTTTGAAACAGCCCAAGGACATGAGGAACATTCAATCCATATCCAAATATAGAAATACTCTTTTTTTACTTAACATGCAGCCTTCTGAGATACTCTGGTGCTCTGATTTCCATGCACTTTCCTTCAATTTCTCCTTTTTTTGGTGCCCTGATCCAAATATCCTGCTCTAGTTTTACCCAAACACAGTAAAGTTGTTTCTTTAAGTTTAAAATAAACTTAGTGTTTGTTTATTGAATGTAAATGAGCAGGATTATTGCAAACAACAGGTAGGTCACTGCAGGTAGATGTCACTATTAATAGATTTAAATAGCAGTGAAGAGAACATACACCTACACTTGTACTCAGCAACACTGATTTGTACCCACAGTCCCACACACACAGCATCCAAATGCAAAAGGTAAAAGGATTCTAATTTTACTAATCTATGTAACAGATTATTCATATATTAATGAATCACTTTATTAATCCCCGCTCAACAAATTAAATATGCCCCCCGTGTTTAATATAATTTCCAGGCTTATTATAAAAGGCTCCCGTACCTGTTCACTGTGCGGGCTGATGTGGAGTCTCACAGCTGGAAGGTGTCCGTCCTCGACTGCTTCATCACACTGATGCTGATGGTGATGATGGTGGTGGAGGTGGTGGTGGTGGTGGTGGTGCGGGCTTTGGTGGGCGACAGCAGGCGGAGGGGCGAGAGAGACTCCGGGTGAAGTTGCCGCTCGCATCAAAGTGTTGAGAGACTGCGCGTACGACTCGTGCTGCATTCAAATACAATAGGAAATATTAACTACGTGAAGGGACGGAGGTTTAGACAACTATAACTACTACTACTATTACTACTACTTTTACTACTATTACTACTACTACTATTAATAATAATAATAATACAAAACTTCGTTAACAAGTAAAGTTAATTGAAATATGTATCAAGCGGTTTGTGCGGTTGCTTCGTTTCCCAAAGAAATTAGCGAAGCTAAGATTTTCTACGATCCCGGAAGGTAACAGCTAATAACAGACAGCCGTGGATTTCAAATTTGCTAATGTTAGCCATTAGCTGCAAATCTTAGGTAAGTTTTTTTTGTTTTCTGTTTTAGCAAAACATAAATACAATTTTATACGTATGTTATTTCATTTATTAGAGTTATATAATTTATACACCGTCAGTAAAGCTCTCTAGAAGTAAATATTGAACCACCATGTTGTTAGTGACTATAGCTATGTTTTATTGTTAAACTAACACAAAAAGGTGTCATTATGTCAGTTCACTTATAAACATGCTTTTTACCACGCGCAGACGTATAAATTTGTGAGCTGTGTCTCCCTCTAGTGTGCTAAACCTTGTGCCCTATGAGCTTTTGGCCATTTCTACGTTAATTACTTTGCCATTGAACGACTTTGATCCCATCTTGGAGTTTTTAATGCCATTTAAAATATACTTTTGCTTCATAAGATATATAATATTTGGCCTCTATTTAACAGAGTAAGAATTAAGAATTGAATTAATCATATGCGTTCATACAATATGTTTCTATTGTGTATAACATGTTTTAAATAGCAACATTGAAGGTAGAGCAGGTAAAATCGTCTCTATACATTTTACATTAATATTAATCACAGTGTTTTCACTGAGGAATAAATTGAATAAATATGGACATTGGGGCCTCACATGAATGCTAGAATGTTTTTAAATGTTTAACAATTGCTGACAAAAATAGATTAAATACCAACTTGCTTATGTATGAATTTAACTTAAATGCCTGCAATCTCATTTCTAAATCCAGTCACAACAGTCCGTTTTACGACTGTAAAGCGTATCAATGTTCATGTTCACAAACAACCATGAAAATAGAGAGTTTATAGAGTCTTTATTTTCTCAGCTATATGCAACCAAATCTGACACACAGGACGTTTAATAAAATCCACTCAATAGATTAAGCTATTTACACAGCCAGTTTAATGTTCACAATTTTATACAATAATATTCAAAGCATATTGTAGATATACTGTACCTTTGTTGTTGCAAATTATACTCTGAGCACATTTTTAATTAAAACATAATTAACAAATAATAAGAATAAGTGCTGTACTTGCTTTAGAATTTAGTAATAAGTATAACTTGGCAATACATGTACACATCAATGTATCTGCTTCTCTTCTGAAATAACTATTTAAGCATCATTTTACAGCACAGTTATTGTAAAAATACAACTTGGAATGTCAGCAACCAATTGCAATGGACACATTCTGGTAAACATCTGATGATCTGAGGGTTATTGTACAACAGTTGAATGCACAGTTATGTTTGATTAAAATGGAACCATGAAAAGTAACATGAAATTTAAGATGTAAAAGACATGGCTTGCCTCAGTGCTGTATCATATCAAGCAACAATATTTGGTGCAGCCCTTCCTAAAGCTGCAGTAAGAGGCTTTGGTTACTAGTTCATTAACAGATTTTACATTTCACCATCTCAAGAACATGCAATCAGAAACTTGCTCACTTTCACTTTCTCTTTCTGCCTCTCGCTCTTTCTCCCTAATCCGATCCTCTGCAGTTGCCATCCTGGTTTTGACCCAATCCCACTGTCACATGACTTACATCCAACAAGAACACTCGTGCCCCTGTAGTTGATCTATTTTATCTTGAGGTCAAATTTTCACTTTTCCATTCCATCAAAGAACCTCATTTTTTCAGAATGGACAGATTGTCTCAGTTGCTGAATGGACGTTGCTGTCTCACCTGAGATTGGCTCAGAAGACTCAAACCTACTTGTACGTGTAATTTGTTTCGTTATGACAACCGTTTCTTTGCTTTCACTTCGTTCGCTTGATGTTTTCCTGACTAAATGTCTCTCAAAGATTGTCCTCTTGCCCCCTTGTGAATCTTTGACAGTCCATGATGCTGCCTCATCAGTCTCTGATTTCACATGAGGGCCTCCAGCTGGCTGGAGCTGAACAGCATTTAGGAGCAAAGCATGCTGTGCTTCTGGGGTCATTTGTATATTTGATGCAATGACATGTATTTTTCCAGATTCCAGCCTCAGAGTGTCTTCGGATGATGAAGAGACACCAGATGATAGAATGGTAACCTTTTCAGGTAAGTTGGGTTCAACTGAGATTTGCTCAGTCCTGGTGGTCGAAGTTATGACTTTACTGTCCATGTTTTCACTTCCTGTGACAGTATTAGAATCTGAGTATTTAACTGTCACTTTGGTTGGGGATGATAAGGACAGACCAAGGTTTTCACTTGTCATAGCGGAACTAATGTCAGCAAACGCATCCGATGACTGGACCGAACCGGTGGGGCTGATTTCCTCATCAACCATTTCTCCTATCGGGCACTTCTTTTCATCATACTCTGGGGTTTTTGCAGGGGATGATGGGGATGACAGTCCAAATTTAGGGAATTTAAACCACCCTGTCCTTTCAGGACTTTTGGTAGTATCGTGTTTTGTTGTTATTTCCTTGATCTTCATTTGTTTCTGCTCTGTCAAAGGTTCAGCTATATTGAGTACCTCCTTTGGTTGTTCAAGATAATCATCTTTGTCTCTTTCAAATTCAATCTCAGAATTATTTAGGATCTGACGAATTGAAGTCACATTTGGAATTTCACCCTCTCCTTTCAGCTGTATCTCTATTTTCAACTCGTCTTTACCTTCAGACTCAACAGGGATAAGTTCATCTTGTGGTTTGGCTCTTGAGAAATTCAGTTTTGGCATTTTGAACGATGGTAGTTTGAATTTACTCGGCGAACCAAGACCCAGACTGTTAGTCTCAGAGTTTGCTATCTCAGTATCTGTCCCTTTGTATTCATTTGTTTTAATATCAACACTTGGACCTTTGATGGTAACAGACACATCTTCTTTTAGTTTATATTCATCAGTTTGCGCTCGATGAACATCCACATTTTTGTTTAATGCATTTAAGTCATCGTTGGGTCCTCTTACTTCTGGGACTGCTATCTGAAACTTTGGCAAATTAAACTTGATTTGTTGTCCACCACTTTCAGTTTCCATTTCTGAATGTTTGACTTTAACTTCTGCCTCTGAAAGAGAAACATCCACAGGTGAAAGCTCACCTATAATTTCTGCCTCTTCACCACTTCCCTTTGAAAAATGAAATCCAGAAAGAGAAAATTTAGATTTCTTTACGTTTGCAACAAGTTCTGCAGCTGGTGTCTGGACTGAAGGTTTTTTGACCTCAACATCTGGTAGAAAGACTTCTAGTTTGGCTTCAGGTGCTGCAACATCAACTTTGGGTGTTTCAAGGTTTACAACAATATCGGAATCTTTAACATTTTTCTTTGATGTGCTAAAACTGGACTCAGGTTGTTTGACTTGAAGCCGAGAAAAACCAAGACTTGGCATTTTTAACTTGTTTCCTTTTTCCTCGTGGTGTGCGTCTGTAGTTTTCATTTGAATTAATGTACCTTCAATGTCTACTGTAAGAACCTCTTCAGGAATATAAATGTCACCTCCTTCAATTTTGACATCTTTTTCTGGTGCTTCTATTGTGACACTTGGTGCACTGACACCAAACTTGGGTAATTTGAAATTTGGCATCTTAAATCTGGATGGTGAGTCCTCTTTAGATTTTGTCTTTACTTTGATTTCTGGAGCTTGAACTTCTATTTCAGCAGAGGGTTCTTTCAGTTCAACTTCAGGTAGGTGGACTTCTACCTTGGCTTCTGGTAGTTTCACATCTACATCTTTCCGTGACAAACTTAAATCAATCTCATGTTGTTTGACCTGAGGACCAGAAAAGCCAAAACTTGGCATTTTAAACTTTAGTCCTTTCCCTTCATGGTCCACATTGGCAGGTTTCATCTCAATGGAGGGACCTTCAACATCAACTTTGGGCGCTTCAATGTCGACTTTAAGATCAGCTTCAGGAATATTAATGTGGCCTCCTTCAATTTTGACATCTTTTTCTGGTGCTTCTATTGTGACACTTGGTGCACTGACACCAAACTTGGGTAATTTGAAATTTGGCATCTTAAATCTGGATGGTGAGTCCTCTTTAGATTTTGTCTTTACTTTGATTTCTGGAGCTTGAACTTCTATTTCAGCAGAGGGTTCTTTCAGTTCAACTTCAGGTAGGTGGACTTCTACCTTGGCTTCTGGTAGTTTCACATCTACATCTTTCCGTGACAAACTTAAATCAATCTCATGTTGTTTGACTTGAGGTACAGAAAAGCCAAGACTTGGCATTTTAAACTTTAGTCCTTTCCCTTCATGGTCCACATCGGCGGGTTTCATCTCAATGGAGGGACCTTCAACATCAACTTTGGGCGCTTCAATGTCGACTTTAAGATCAGCTTCAGGAATATTAATGTGGCCTCCTTCAATTTTGACATCTTTTTCTGGTGCTTCTATTGTGACACTTGGTGCACTGACACCGAACTTGGGTAATTTGAAATTTGGCATCTTAAATCTGGATGGTGAGTCCTCTTTTGATTTTGTCTTTACTTTGATTCCTGGACCTTGAACTTCTATTTCAGCAGAGGGTTCTTTCAGTTCAACTTCAGGTAGTTGGACTTCTACTTTGGCTTCTGGTAGTTTCACATCTACATCTTTCCGTGACAAGCTTAAATCAATCTCATGTTGTTTGACTTGAGGACCAGAAAAGCCAAAACTTGGCATTTTAAACTTTAGTCCTTTCCTTTCATGGTCCACATCGGCAGGTTTCATCTCAATGGATGGACCTTCAATATCAACTTTGGGTGCTTCAATGTCGACTTTAAGATCAACTTCAGGAATATTAATGTGGCCTCCTTCAATTTTGACATCTTTTTCTGGTGCTTCCATTGTGACACTTGGTGCACTGACACCAAACTTGGGTAATTTGAAATTTGGCATCTTAAATCTGGATGGTGAGTCCTCTTTCGATTTTGTCTTTACTTTGATTCCTGGAGCTTGAACTTCTATTTCAGCAGAGGGTTCTTTCAGTTCAACTTCAGGTAGTTGGACTTCTACTTTGGCTTCTGGTAGTTTCACATCTACATCTTTCCGTGACAAGCTTAAATCAATCTCATGTTGTTTGACTTGAGGACCAGAAAAGCCAAAACTTGGCATTTTAAACTTTAGTCCTTTCCCTTCATGGTCCACATCGGCAGGTTTCATCTCAATGGATGGACCTTCAATATCAACTTTGGGTGCTTCAATGTCGACTTTAAGATCAGCTTCAGGAATATTAATGTGGCCTCCTTCAATTTTGACATCTTTTTCTGGTGCTTCCATTGTGACACTTGGTGCACTGACACCAAACTTGGGTAATTTGAAATTTGGCATCTTAAATCTGGATGGTGAGTCCTCTTTTGATTTTGTCTTTACTTTGATTCCTGGAGCTTGAACTTCTATTTCAGCAGAGGGTTCTTTCAGTTCAACTTCAGGTAGGTGGACTTCTACCTTGGCTTCTGGTAGTTTCACATCTACATCTTTCCGTGACAAACTTAAATCAATCTCATGTTGTTTGACTTGAGGTACAGAAAAGCCAAGACTTGGCATTTTAAACTTTAGTCCTTTCCCTTCATGGTCCACATCGGCAGGTTTCATCTCAATGGAGGGACCTTCAATATCAACTTGGGGTGCTTCAATGTCGACTTTAAGATCAACTTCAGGAATATTAATGTGGCCTCCTTCAATTTTGACATCTTTTTCTGGTGCTTCCATTGTGACACTTGGTGCACTGACACCAAACTTGGGTAATTTGAAATTTGGCATCTTAAATCTGGATGGTGAGTCCTCTTTTGATTTTGTCTTTACTTTGATTCTGGAGCTTGAACTTCTATTTCAGCAGAGGGTTCTTTCAGTTCAACTTCAGGTAGGTGGACTTCTACCTTGGCTTCTGGTAGTTTCACATCTACATCTTTCCGTGACAAACTTAAATCAATCTCATGTTGTTTGACTTGAGGTACAGAAAAGCCTAGACTTGGCATTTTAAACTTTAGTCCTTTCCCTTCATGGTCCACATCGGCAGGTTTCATCTCAATGGAGGGACCTTCAACATCAACTTTGGGTGCTTCAATGTCGACTTTAAGATCAGCTTTAGGAATATTAATGTGGCCTCCTTCAATTTTGAGATCTTTTTCTGGTGCTTCCATTGTGACACTTGGTGCACTGACACCAAACTTGGGTAATTTGAAATTTGGCATCTTAAATCTGGATGGTGAGTCCTCTTTTGATTTTGTCTTTACTTTGATTCCTGGAGCTTGAACTTCTATTTCAGCAGAGGGTTCTTTCAGTTCAACTTCAGGTAGTGGACTTCTACTTTGGCTTCTGGTAGTTTCACATCTACATCTTTCCGTGACAAACTTAAATCAATCTCATGTTGTTTGACTTGAGGTACAGAAAAGCCAAGACTTGGCATTTTAAACTTTAGTCCTTTCCTTTCATGGTCCACATCGGCAGGTTTCATCTCAATGGAGGGACCTTCAATATCAACTTTGGGTGCTTCAATGTCGACTTTAAGATCAGCTTCAGGAATATTAATGTGGCCTCCTTCAATTTTGACATCTTTTTCTGGTGCTTCTATTGTGACACTTGGTGCACTGACACCAAACGTGGGTAATTTGAAATTTGGCATCTTAAATTTGGATGGTGAGTCCTCTTTCGATTTTGTCTTTACTTTGATTCCTGGAGCTTGAACTTCTATTTCAGCAGAGGGTTCTTTCAGTTCAACTTCAGGTAGTTGGGACTTCTGCTTTAGCTTCTGGTAGTTTCACATCTACATCTTTCCGTGACAAACTTAAATCAATCTCATGTTGTTTGACTTGAGGTACAGAAAAGCCAAGACTTGGCATTTTAAACTTTAGTCCTTTCCCTTCATGGTCCACATCTGTGGGTTTCATCTCAATGGATGGACCTTCAATATCAACTTTGGGTGCTTCAATGTCGACTTTAAGATCAGCTTCAGGAATATTTATGTGGCCTCGTTCAATTTTGACATCTTTTTCTGGTGCTTCCATTGTGACACTTGGTGCCATGACACCAAACTTGGGTAATTTTAACTTTGGCATCTCAAATCTGGATGGTGAGTCTTCTTTAGATTTTGTCTTTACTTTGATTCCTGGAGCTTGAACTTCTATTTCAGCAGAGGGTTCTTTCAGTTCAACTTCAGGAAGTTGGACTTCTACTTTGGCTTCTGGTAGTTTCACATCTACATCCTTCCGTGTCAAACTTAAATCAATCTCATGTTGTTTGACTTGAGGTACAGAAAAACCAAGACTTGGCATTTTAAGTTTCAGTCCTTTCCCTTCATGGTCCACATCGGCAGGTTTCATCTCAATGGATGGACCTTCAATATCAACTTTGGGTGCTTCAATGTCGACTTTAAGATCAGCTTCAGGAATATTAATGTGGCCTCCTTCAATTTTGACATCTTTTTCTGATGCTTCCATTGTGACACTTGGTGCAATGATACCAAACTTGGGTAATTTTAAATTTGGCATCTTAAATCGGGATGGTGAGTCTTCTTTAGATTTTGTCTTTACTTTGATTCCTGGAGCTTGAACTTCTATTTCAGCAGAGGGTTCTTTCAGTTCAACTTCAGGTAGTTGGACTTCTACTTTGGCTTCTGGTAGTTTCACATCTACATCCTTCCGTGTCAAACTTAAATCAATCTCATGTTGTTTGACTTGAGGTACAGAAAAACCAAGACTTGGCATTTTAAGTTTCAGTCCTTTCCCTTCATGGTCCACATCGGCAGGTTTCATCTCAATGGATGGACCTTCAATATCAACTTTGGGTGCTTCAATATCAACTTTAAAATCAGCTTCAGGAATATTAATGTGACTCCTTCAATTTTGACATCTTTTTCTGATGCTTCCATTGTGACACTTGGTGCAATGATACCAAACTTGGGTAATTTGAAATTTGGCATCTTAAATCTGGATGGTGAGTCTTCTTTAGATTTTGTATTTACTTTGATTCCTGGAGCTTGAACTTCTATTTCAGCAGAGGGTTCTTTCAGTTCAACTTCAGGTAGTTGGACTTCTACTTTGGCTTCTGGTAGTTTCACATCTACATCCTTCTGTGTCAAACTTAAATCAATCTCATGTTGTTTGACTTGAGGTACAGAAAAACCAAGACTTGGCATTTTAAGTTTCAGTCCTTTCCCTTCATGGTCCACATCAGCAGGTTTCATCTCAATGGATGGACCTTCAATATCAACTTTGGGTGCTTCAATATCAACTTTAAAATCAGCTTCAGGAATATTAATGTGGCCTCCTTCAATTTTGACATCTTTTTCTGATGCTTCCATTGTTACACTTGGTGCAATGATACCAAACTTGGGTAATTTTAAATTTGGCATCTTAAATCGGGATGGTGAGTCTTCTTTAGATTTTGTCTTTACTTTGATTCCTGGAGCTTGAATTTCTATTTCAGCAGAGGGTTCTTTCAGTTCAACTTCAGGTAGTTGGACTTCAACTTTGGCTTCTGGTAGTTTCACATCTACATTTTTCTGTGACAAACTTAAATCAATCTCATGTTGTTTGACTTGAGGTACAGAAAAACCAAGACTTGGCATTTTAAACTTTAGTCCTTTCCCTTCATGGTCCACATCGGCAGGTTTCATCTCAATGATGGACCTTCAATATCAACTTTGGGTGCTTCAATGTCGACTTTAAGATCAGCTTCAGGAATATTAATGTCGCCTCCTTCAATTTTGACATCTTTTTCTCTTGCTCCTAGAGTCGCACTTGCTCCAAATTTTGGTAATTTGAAATTTGGCATCTTAAATCTAGATGGTGCTTCATCTTTAGATTTGGTCTTTACTTGGATTTCTGGAGGTTGAACTTCTATTTCAGCAGAGGGTTCTTTCAGTTCAACTTCAGGAAGGTTGACTTCCAATTTGGATTTTGGAAGTGCCACATCTATATCATTTTGTAATAATCCTGAATCTATCTCAGGTTGTTTTGTCTTTGGTACTGTGATTTCAAATTTTGGCATTTGAAACTTTCCTCCTTGACTGTCTATGTCTATTCTACTTTCTTTTGGCTTTTTATTCACAGCTTCTTCCCCTTCTTTTACCTTACCTTCTGAAATGGCAATATTTACATCAGGGAGCTTTACATCAACATCTGGGGCCTTGACATTTGATTTTGACAAAGTGACTTTGGGCATTGAAAACCTTGGCTTTTTCAATCTCGCATCTACCTCAACACCTGGCTGTTGGTCTATAGCAGCACTTTCTGCATCTTGCAAGCTGAGCTCTGCTTTTACATCTGGTACATTATCATCAATGTATGGTGCTGATATCTGTATCTTGTCTTCCTCAGTCTCAATTTCTTTGTCAGTATTTGGTACTTCTGTTGCAATTCCAAATTTAGGTAATTTGAATGATGGCATCTTAAATTTTAATGCTGATGCTTCAAATGGTTTTGTACCAATCATAATCTGAGTTGGTTTCCCCTCCACTTTGGCAGAAGGTTGTTTAAAATCAACCTCGATCAGGTTGGCATCTATATTTGCTTCTGGTTGATCAATCTCTGTATCTTTATGTGAATAATTAAGGTCAAGATCAGGTCCTCTTGCCAGCTTGCACTTGGCATCCTCCAATCCATCAATGTTTATCTGTTTGTCGGCTTTACCATCTTCAGTAAAGTGAAGTCCTGTAAGCAGGATACCACCATTCTTTTTGGTGGACTCACCATCTGCATCAATGTATTCAATGCCATCAATGTCCGTTATTTTGACCCCAGATATGAGTCCTTCTAATTGGCTATGTTGTTCCATAGTTTCAGGAGTTTTCACTGCACCCTTTTGCTTCGAAGCATTTTGTTTTAGAAAGTCAATTCCAACTTCAGGGAGTTTTATCTCTGGTTTTGTCATCCCAGAGCCAGATGTATTTTTCTTTTCTTTCCGTAATTTCTTATCTGATACTTCTATTCCTTGTACTTTCCCAGGGTCCTTAACTTGAAGAATTCTGACTTGTGTGCTTTCTTTTCCAGGAATTACAATATCATCTCTTTTATTGAGTTGAGTTTCAATTCCTTTTTCAGTCTGTTTTGCCTTAGTTTTGTATTTTTTAAGATCCACTTTTGTTTCAGGTAAAACGATGTCCGTGGATAAATCGGATGGGATCTTTGGTAGTTTGACTGTAGTCTTGGAAATTTCCTGGGATGCTCTCATGTCTGAGGTGATTACCTGTGTCACACCTTTTTCTTTGGTGGCTGCAACTTTAGTTGGAGTTTTAACTGAAATCCTTTGTGCATTTGCATCTATTACAGTAATTTCGTCAGGAATGGGTGCTCCTGAGACATCCACTTTTGGCAGCTTATATCCAGGCAGTTTTGAAATTGCCTCTTTTACACTGTCAACATCAATTGACATTTGCACAGTGTCAATTTGATGTTCTTTATGATATACATTCAAGGTAGGCTTTTTCATTCCTTGAGCTGTAGATCTCATCTGTATGTCCTCCATTCCAGGAATCTCAATTTCCTCACGTTTAGGAAGTTGCGCCCTGGAAAGTTGTTCATAAGGGTCATCTCTTTTGCCAGTACCTGCATCTAAACGTTGCTCTAATTTAGTTTTATTTTCTTCATTTACATTAATATCCTGTGTAGTTTCCTCAATCGTTACGTCGCTCAAACCAACTTTAGGCAGTTTGTAGTTTGCATCTTTAGTTTTAGTTTTTTTATCCTTCCCCTTTTTCTTTTTGTCTTCAATTTTGTGTGGAGATTTGCGCAAAAATGCAACATTGGATATGTCAAATTCCACCTTTGGCATTTCTACTTTAGCCGAAGTCCCCTTTGAACGCTCATTAGCATCAGGTCCTGTGAGATCTTCCTGGAGTGCTGTGTGTCCCTCAAATGCTTGAATTATGTCTGTTGTTTCTTTTTCAGGTTCATCTGCTGTTTCAATACTCGCTCCCAGTGTTTTCAGCCTTTTTGGTGAAGGTTTTGCTTTTCCATCTTTCTTGTCAGATTTATCTTTGCCCAATATTTTTATTTTTAGTTCAGTCCTCTCTTTCTTCTTCTTTCCATCAGGGGACTTGATTCCTGAAGACATTCCTTTGTCTGCCACAGTCACAGTCAGATCTGTTGTTTTCAAAGTGCTGTCTAGAGTGATTAGTTCCATCGTGTGTTGACCAGCCTCAAGCTCACTCAAGTTTTTATTTGACTTGTCCAAAACAGTCTGATCTCCTGCCATACAGACTTCAGATGTTTCTCTTGTAGGACTTTCAAGTTCTCCATGTGAAATCATGTCTGATGCATCTCCTGTCTGGAGGGTTTTGCCAATGACTGTAGTGTCTGTGTCCTGGTCCTCAGATGAACTTATGCGACCTCTCTTCTTCAAGCCCGAAAACCTTGCCTTGTGTTTCTTCTTGCCTTTTAGAGCATCTTGAGATTTTATTGGTGACTCTGTATCACTTGTGGTTGGGCTAAGCTCAAGCTTTCTCTGCTCATCAGCCTCAGAGGAACTGTGAGATCTTGTAAAGTGAGACTTCCGACCTTTTCCTAAGGAGGAAAACTTGGGCCATGAAATGCGGGCATCACTGCGCCTTTTGGTTTTTCCTTGCTCCCTCATGTCTGGAGCATAGACCTCGTCTTCCTGTCAGGCAACAGATGTATCAAATGTCAGATGGTATCCACATAACACCAACTGTAACATCCTAAATATGTTTACCGGTATGACGAATTCCAAGGCTGGTTCCGTCTCACTGATGTCTGGTTTGCGTTTCAAGCAGAACTTCAGTTTGTAAGCTTGAGCATGCTCCAGAATTTGCATAGCATCCTCATATGACATGTTGTCAAAATACACAGTGGCGCTTAGAACCTGATCACCTGTAAAATAGAGAAAAATAAGAAAATAATTAAGATTAATAAAAATATTTTCATGCACTTACTTACAGACTTTTTTGTTGTAGATGTGTTTCCATATTTTAATCACAAATAAAAAGTCTTCAAACAGGAGACTACGAGTCTATCTAAGATTACCTTCTTTTAGATTTAGACTTCTTGAAGCAGGTGACTCTGGTACCACTTCCTTAATAAAGATTCCATCTTTGCCACCACCACCATAAACCAGACCCTCCGCACAGCCATCTTTGGCTGTTTTCACTATTACCCCAGATTCCGGACTGGGAGGATCCTGCCAACACATCAGGATAGATGGAATTACATTATATTATTATAGAATAGATATATACTGTATATACTGTATATACATGTAGAGACTTTATTGTCATTTAAAAAAAACATGTAAATGCAGGATTTAAATGAAATTTCAGTCCGCTGGCTCATCTTAAGTGCAATAAATAAAGTTTCTGTCACGTGCAGTTTCTGCTGTTGCCAGATTCATATCAGAGGGAATTTGCTGAGATCTCACCTTAAGTTTGGTCATTTTTGGAGTTGAACGTTTCTCAAACATGGACCCCAGCCCAGACTTTTTGGGTTTTTTTCCAGTCGCGCCCTTGTGGTACGATTCATATTCTGTTTCACACTAAAAATTAAAAAGGCAAATAATAATAACAATAATAACTGATTTAAAACAATAATAGTTGCAATTTAAACACCATACAAAATTGCAAATGCTGCACAGTTCAATAGGTTCACCACATGATTGTCCCACTGATTTTGAAATGAGTAAGATTTGTGACCCTAGTGGATTTCTTTTTAAATTAATTCATTCAATTTTTCTAGCTTGGTCAGTTTAGAGCCTATACAGACTTTTATCTTTTCGGTTAACCTGAAGGACCCAGAAGTCTCATATTACTTGCTTTTTTGGTATATTTTAATATATTTTAGCTGTGTATCCCTGTCATAGAAGCAAGCGAAAACAGTTATTAACGTAACAGTATGTTACCTCTTGGTCACTGTCGCCATATTTTTCAGGGTACTCCTCAACGGGGGACGATCCTTGAGGGCGCGGTCGCTCTCCTTCTGTGAACTGAGATGGCTCGTCATAGATCTGTTTGTTCAAGAGGTCATTTAGCCGTTACATTTGACACAGCGTCATTAAGAGTCACCCAACGAAGGTTTCATATGTCTAATAAGTCACCTGCAAAAATGTTAATTACTCACCGGATCGGCCCGCCCACCAGGCCCTGGTCCTCTCAGCCTTCGGCCACCTCCTGGAGAAAAACAGTTCAATAAACTTAATATCAGCAGTAAACTCTTCCACTCTGAAACAACATGCACAAGTTAATGGTTTCATCTCAGAAACACTGTTGGATGAACAGCTAGATAGAAAATTGAATCAGGTAAAGGAATTCACTTGCAGCTTAAATCCAATCAGTCAGAATTTCTAATCACGTTAAATGATTAGCATGAAAGGAGCCTCAGTTTGGACCCGTCAAGTTTATTTTGGATTTTTTCTGCTTTAAAGTCATTTGACTGGATTCAACCCGCTCAAACAGGTCTAAAGACAGTAGGAAGCTGGTGTCTGTTGCTGTTCTGCAGTCGGCTTAATTTCACCCTGTCTGACTCCTAAAAATTGTTTTCAGGCTCTGAGACACTGGAGCCGAGACTATTTAGAGTCCTTCCTGGCAAAAAATTCCCTCGGGGACCCGTTGCCTCCATTGTCTGTTAAGTGATGCCCTGTATTGATCTAAAGATTAGACTGCAGCCTCTGAGCTCATTCCATCAAGGCTGCTGAAAAGGAAACTCTGACTAAAAAGAAAATGGTCAGCTTATTATACCCTGACACTAAACCCCAACTTGGTTTGCATTTCAATTTTAATAGTCCTCATTTTTCACGTCTTTTCACTGCGAGCGTCATGTGTGCGGTTTCTTTCAGTGAAAGTGAAACAGTATGCTTGCTTGAGCTAAGAGCTTTTTTAATATCCTTAATATTGTTTGTCTTGGTTTGGTCTGAGTTGATGCGGCTCCATGTCTAAATAAATACTAAATAAATGTATTTATGATGACTGCAGCCTCATTTCACAGAAATTGTGGATGTCCAAATGTTGCAGTTAAGGCTCATAAATCAAGACTTGTCGCAGTTTCTTTGGTTTTTGATCGTTGTCAGTGAATAAATCACATCACCAGAGGCTGTTGTCTAAGACAGGCTGTGGTTTTAGTGGAAAATTGGGGAATTGGTGGTTTACTGATAACGTGCATGACCCAAGCATACTGTAATGTGTTGTTGTGTATTTGAGGAGTTGCACACCACCTTACGTCATGTGTCTGTTTTCGACTCAAACACGTGGAAAATCCTCTGACTTTTGAAGTCTTTAAACCCGTAATTGTTAATTAAATGTTTGTGTTGCGTATTAGGTTTTAATACCTTATAAATGTCCATACAGGGTGCTGGAAAAGTTCATTTTTCTTGACATATTTGTGCAGGTGTCTTATGAGTTAGCTCAGGCTGTTGAGCTCTGCGTTTTGTAATGTTTCTGTACGTGAACGTCTGATAGCAGTTCGCATTCATGCTTCAAATCACATCTTTCCGAGTTGAATTTGGATATTTCAGACAATTAAATGACACCGATGGACAAATGACGGGGAATGTTGTTGTTTTCATTCATTTTTGTCCTTCTAAATTCTGTCACAACTTTAAGAAATGCATAGCATCCAACATATAAGGTACACCTCAGCACTTAGCTGACCACGGCGTGCACGCTCCACCCTCTGTCTTAATGCATGTCATGTGAAGATCTACGGCTGCCCGGGAAAGTGCAGCAGGAGACAAAACATCAAATGTGTTATTGACTCAAGGTGGATAGTTTAAAAGCAAGGGGGAAGCTTTTAACTAATATTTTAGCATTCTTCAAACTTCAGCATTAGATGTGCTCCAAGGTCCTTTCGTGCCCAACTGTGTGGAATTAGGAAAGCTGACCTACCTGATGCTGGTTGTGTAGGTCCTGGAAAGCTAGGCGTTAATTATATGCAATGCAAACTGGCTCGTAACCTTCCTACAGTCTGTTTATGAGTGACTAAAGTGATTTCTTCAGTCTCAGATTTACAACGGAGGCCGGGCTCTTGAGAAAACTGAGATAACGATTTCCACATTACTACATAGATGCTTGAATACTGATGTGATGTTTCATAGCAGCTTCATATGAGTTGCCTTCATTTAAGGAAATGAATTAAAATTTAATACTCTAGTGTTACGTTAGTTTTACACTATCCCTAACAGATATAAGTCCGCTGTGTACAGTGATCTTTGGTCATCATTTTGTACAAACCCGTGCCTCTTGAAATTTAACCAACCGTTATTAGCTTGTCACTGTAAGTTTAGCGTTGGTGTTTGGTGCTTCTGCCCTGAGATGCTTCTCCGATACTACAACCTCTGTGAAATTGAACTGAGCAGGATTAGACAGGAGTTAACCCGGGTTCTTGGGTCCTGCAACTGTGATGTCCGCGTCTCAAGAACACAGCTGCTGTAAATCCTGGTACTAGTGTGCCTTTAAGGAGGATTTGGGCTCGCCTGGCATGACTGGATGATATATTGATCGTTGTATTCATCAGATGTATCCAGGCGGATATGCAGTATGCCTCCATTACACATATAGAAAGTCCTACAAATATTTATCAGGTGGAAGCTGCAGGTCTGAAGGTGTGGGTCTCTCAGCCGCCCTTCACTGTGTTTGTTTGTTTGTTTGTTAGCATTGAGGTTGCACTGATGCGGCTTGTTGATGATAATATTCTGCAGGTGGATGCGGACGTCTGGGTGCAGTTCCTGCGTGATTTACGTCTCGCAGCAGCTGCAGCTCCAGTTGGGTGTGGTCCTTCCCTCTGAGCGTGTGCTAGTGTGACACGGAACCAGGCTGAACCAGCACCCATGAACAGAACCCCGCGTCTGTCAACCTCACGTGTGCTTTAAAAATCAGACTTTCAATAGAACAATGGGAGGAAAAGTGAAGGGTTTTCAGTAAATTTCCTGATTCTTCATTGGCCTCATCGGTTTACGTAACTGATTTGTCCTGGAGGGCTCCCTGAAGACCCCCCCCTTCCTTGACTAAACTAATAAATAAAGCAATACAGCACATCATTTGTGCTCTCAGATTCCTTTTTTTCCAGACACAAGCTGCTTTCACAGGACAGTGGCTTGTTGGGATCCAAATTGTAATGAGATTTGAGTAAAGTAGAAGGGGGAAAACAGAATTAGATCTGCATGAATAATACGAACATGAGACAGTAAAAGTGCGTGCTTCCAATATTCTAATCTGCTGCTAGCATACAGGGAGTTTCATCACAGCTCTGGATTTCCTGTCTCAATTACCATAAAATACAGAACATTACAGTAGCTGCCAGCAACACACGGGGGTGAACTCTTGTTTGTTTCTGGGCTGAAGCAGTGAGTGCTCAGTTCCCCGTCAGTCACGATGGCCACAGTCATTACGAGACTAAATTATCTGCACTTTTACTGACCCTCAACGCCAACCGCTGACCGAACCTTGACTGCTCAGACTTTTAGCTGTTCTATTCCCTCGAACATTGCTGTGAATCCCTAAAATTTTAAAACATTCAAGACTTTTTTCAAGAGTTGCTGGTAGCGCAAGTGTTTAAAGATTCAACCGAAAACATCAGGTGATTCAACAGCTACTGATGATAATGGATCATGATGAGCCGCTGCGTTAGATTCCACAGATAACCAGATCAACCCCCCCCACCCTCCTCCCTGACCTTGAGTGATGGCTGCAGCCTCTCTGAACAGTATAAATGTCTCCAACAAACTCAGATTTAATTTAAAGCTGGCAGATATTAACAAGGACAACAATACTGTGATGTCACACGCTAGAGAGTCGATGCTTCTACGAGTATGGGATCCAACATTTTCCACTTCTAAAAGGAACCCAGATCCCATCAATCATGTCATGTGGGTGATGCAGCAGTTTCTAGGGGCTCGTTGTGTATAAACTTTATCTGCATGATAATATTGGATCGCTTGTTTTTGCTTTGCGTATTAGGAGCAACATGCTGGGACAATAACACAGATTTAAAGTTGCCCATTTACGCAGTCATGCAATTAAGAATTACGGCACTATTTACGCATAAAGTTGAAAAAAATAAATTTCACAATCCAAAACAAAGTCCACTGATAAAAGTTTACAGGTCAACACACTTTGCTTTTAAAGTGGGCACTCTTAAAAGTTTGGGAGTACCGGTAGATTTACTCTCACGTTTCAACAGCCTTTTCCCATCTTTTTTAAAGTTCTGCAGTAACCCAGGCTTTTATCCCCCCCCCCCCCCCCAGGATCTGCTTCAAACATCCTGCCGGAGGACAACAGGAATCCTGCGATGATGACATCTTCCAACACTCCCCTGCGCGCTGCAGACACACCCAGCCACTCACTGCAGGTCAGCATCAGCACCAGCCGCTTCACTTTATCACACGCACACACAGAACCCCCCCACCCCCCCCACCCATGAGTCAGGGAAAGCAGCAAAGATGGAGGGAAAGAGAGCAGAGAGTCGGTCGCCCACCTGGCCCTGCAGAGTCGGCGTGCCAGTTGGGGAAAGCCAGGTGAAAACAGTCGCACATGATGGCAGCCCGAGTGGTGGCCAAGGGTAGGTGCTGCTCCCGCTGCCGGCCCTCCCGGCTCCTCGTCAGTCAGTCCCGCTGGGGGGGTGTCGGTCGCAGCGCAGCGATGGGATGGTGCAGGAACGGCCAGAGAGAGAAGAGCGAACAAGCTGCTGCTGCCTCAGAGCTGCCCAAAGGGAGTGGAGGAAACTCTCAGCTGCCCTGTAAACACAGACCTTCAACGCAGAGCGCTAACTTAATTATGGGAGGAGTCCCCCCCCCCCCCCCCCCCCCCCCCCCCCCCAGCTGACACAGACACATCCCCCACTTCTTCAGCTCCTCCTCTTCCTCCTCATCTCTCCCCCGCTCACTCTCATTGATTGTCCTAATCAGACAAGGATGATCAGGATGTCAGCTCCTGGCTCCTGCACTGAAAGGTGGAGGGCGGAACAATTTATGGATATGGAGCAGTAACTCAATTTGTGTGCCCGTTTTAACCCCTCACCGAGGGTGAGGGGGGGGGGGGCAACAGGGAAGAGGAGATGGAGGGATGGATGTGTGGTTACATGCAGTTTACACACAGTTGTAAATGGCTTCCTCCCATTAAAATTCTGAGGGGAAAAGTCTGAAATTCCGACAATTCCGATAAATCTTTTGCGCATGGCTTCAATCATCCTGCAAAACATTTGTTCATTGTTGAATGATTGAATGTTTTGATCTTATAATTGAACAATCATGAGATAAAAAATCGTATTCACTTTCACAGTAGTTTGCTTCTCATGCGATAATTGATTCAACTGACATTTTTCCAAGAACAACATGATAACATTAGTTATAAAATCTGACTTGATGTTGGAGATTAATGCCGCTCGGCTCTGGTTTTAATAGATAGATAAGATAACAGATAACACCAGAGCAGAACCATCTGTAAAAAGTACAAGGATCTGAAGTTAGAACTGATTTTCAATTGGATGATGTTATGTTTGATTATTGTGGTTTGATTATTGTGGCGGCACTCAGAGCAACACAGCAGCAATACAAAAAATATCTCCACACCAATTTGAATTTAATTCAGTGACACTTTCCTGTCATGCCCTGTTTCAAATTCCCATTTTCAAAGCTGTGACTGTAACTTTTAAATTTCTAGAAACGGAGCAAGTTTCAATAAAATAAATTGTCTTTTTTTTCTTCCCTTTTGGCTCCGAGCCGACACGGGACAGCATTTAAATTTGGCTCAAGGACAAAAAACATTTCCAACCTTAAATCAGTTTCTTACTGAAAGGAGGAGATGAGAGTCCAGCTCATTTTCCTTCCTGTAAATCAGACCTTTGAAGCCTTAATTAAAAGAAGTTTTAAGGCAAAAAGGCCTGAGTCATTAGGCATATATTTTCTAATATGATGAAAAATGAGCAAAAATGTGTCTTGAGTCTCACTTAATGCACAAAAACAGCATTGCTGTGTTTCTACGGTAGCCTTGAATGGACAAAAACACTTTGTTCTGAGCTTTCAAGCAATAATTGATCAGTTTCTTTATTCAACTGGTTTCCACTCTGTCCCCAGTACAGACACTGGTTTGGACTTCACACAGTCTTAATGATACAGGTGGTGTCCATCAGGGTTCTGTCCCTGGCCCGTCCTTTTCCTACAAAGATGGGGTCGAGCACAGTACTCTACATCAGTTCTCTGTAGGTTCCCTGGATGAACCCTTTAATGTACAGGAGCAATCAAAAATGAAAATCCCTCCACAATAAACTTGTTTGAGAAGTGCTTCCCTCCTCCTGAGTCTGCTGATGTGAAACCTTCCTTCTGGTTTCAAACTGGGACCATTTGATCATTCTTACTGGAGTCTGTCTCG